>NC_134577.1:83074107-83111607 GCF_050947875.1 Dermacentor variabilis | reverse complement strand
TTTTTTATTGATGTGAGAATATTCATTTTCTGTTAGTTTTTAAGACGCTTTGCTCAGTTCATTCAATACGATCCACTACAAGTTTACTTTGACAAGAGACTGACGCAGTTTTCGGGGGGCAAACTAAATATGATAATGCATATCACAGAAAAAAACATACGTCATACAACATATAACAAGGTGGAAGCTAGAATAGTGAGTTTCACATGTATGTATTCACACGAATCGCCACATTATTGACTAAAGTCAAAATACCGAAACGTGGAAGCAATGCTCTTCAGTGATAACGTACGCAGCCCATGCAGGCAGCCTAAACAGCTTCGATGGTAATCCGTCCCCATATGAATGTTGCGGCCCCACGAATTTTTGTTTGCTGAGCTGCTTCGCCGAACGCACATGCGTCGCTAAGTTCCTGTTCCACGTCCGTTGTAATTATTTTGAAGCAATTGAGCTTACTTTTCTGTCTAAACAGCGTGCTGGCCTTGTATGCAACAGGAGTACATAAACACGCGCCAGCAAAATCGCTCCAAGGCGTGCACTCAGCGTCGAGGACACCAAAGCCTGAAAGAACCATCGCGCGGAACAGGAGCGTCTTTGCTACGCAGCGAACCGTGGTGCAGACCGCGGATGTATGCATACAATTATAAGAGTTCATTGAATTTACGTACAGCGCCACATTTGAATTAAAATTTCGCACTTCTGCCACGATGCGATGTGCCATGTGCGGCAATGACAATGCTCAACACTCTTGGGCATCATGAACAATGACGCCCAACAACGCCTCAAGCAAACACGTCTCCCTGTGTGTTATGTGAACTGCGCAGACAAAAAGCAGTGGTACACCCAAGGTAACATGTAACGTCAACTGGCCATTCGCGTATTGAATTTAAACGCTGAATAAATTACACATTCACCGCCAACATCACCGGTGATTATCGTCAGTCGAAGCAAACAGCATACAAAGCTTCGCTTGCATTGATTCCCACAGTCCGTGGCATCCGCCCATTTTTAAAGCGACAACGTTAAAGAGCTCGTGTCGCAGAAAAGCCGGCGTCGTCGGCGTCGTCGGCGTTGGCCGTGAGCAATAAATCTCGGAAGGCACTTCATAAATAAAGAAACAACTTGCAAGATGGGTTGGAATCGAACCAGGGTCGCCGGAGTGCGAGACGGAGACGCTACCACTCAGCAACGATTTTTTTCATTCTTTCATGGTATTTATTATAGTAGCATTCAACCAGACGTTCACCAGTTCTGCATAGTCAGAGAATGGAGGGCACAATGAAAGTCGCACACAGAAAAGGCCGCGTTCATACTGTGAGTAGAAACGTTTGTTTCACTTTAGGAGGGTGGCAAGGATAAGCACCTCACCAAAATACGGTACCAGTCCGGTTGTGCACCGAGTCCATCATAAACATGTTTTAGGTGTAGGGTCATTTCGATAAAATGTACACTTGTAGGTACCACCGTTTCGGCGTTGCGGTCAATCATTCGCGTTTTCCACAAACTGTGCATTCCCATGACAAAAAACATATCGAAAGGTGCACTATTATCAGAGGTTGGCAGCAGGTATCGCACAGTATGAGCGTTAATCTCAAACCTCGCTGCTTCAAAGCGGTACAAAAGCGCCTCTAGGGAATGCGATGTTGCCTTAGAAACGTGCCGTAGAAAGTTATACTGCGGTGTATATCGGTAATTATAAGCCTGTAACTTACAGAAGTCGCAGTTACACGAGTAGCGAAGTACGTTTCCGCTACATTTCTTCTCCGCTCTGCGCACACGCAGAGCAATCTTGCGGCAAACACAGAGGACCCCTTCCTCGCAATGTGCGGCGCTGCCCCGGCACGTGGCGCGCCACTCGCCCGCTTCTCCCATTCGGGCCGTGCGGGGACCGGTGCGAGGATGCCCCACTACCCTTGCGTTTAATAAGTTTTCTCGCTCTCTCCCCTTCCAACTTCCAGCGTGCGTCACTCGAACTCTCGTGTTTAGGCGACGCGGCTCCTCTTTCCGCTCACAGCGCGATTCCGAGGTGCAGCGTCCGATGCGGGACGCCTCTGACGTGATCGCTGCGCCGCAGCGCGTCTGGTAGGAAAGCGTCCCCTGCGATGTGTGCCGAGCTGCTTCCGAGGAGTCATGCGTTTGCGTGGTGCTCCCAAGCGAGATAGAGGACGACCCCATCGAGGCGTCAGCCCCATGATCGCGTCGGCCTTCATGGCGCGACGCGGCCCGGCTGTCCGTGCCGATCACGACGTTTGGCTGGCGTAGATCGTTTCTCCCTCCGAGACACCGAGTTCTTTGGTTCCTTCCGCTTGCTCAGGCGCACATTTCGTTGCCGCGCCGAACGCTCCGTTGCTCGGCGCTCACCGCGTGATTGGTGGGTGCAAATTCCGATGCGGGGCGCCTCGTAAGTGATCGCTGCGCCGTAGCGCATTGTCTTACACCCCTTGGCGGGTCGACGGGAACGCTATCGCGTTGCACTCTTAAGGCAAAGCTTAAGCGTCTTCCAATTTTTTCCTACCGCCCCACACTACGCCAACACAAGCGCCGCCGCGATCCCCGCACCTCCTATGCATCTGCCGCAACCGCTGCTGCAGCCGCGCCCGCACCTCCGTCGTGCGTGACGTTGTAATCACACGCGCAGGCCACATGGGCAGGCGCCGTAGCCACTCTCTTTCCTCCTACCCGCTTCCATTGGTGCAGCCCTGTCGCCGCACTCCTGCCCCCTCTCCTCTACCCGTCTCCATACCAGGAGCTCCGGTACCTGTGACGCGCGTGACGTTATAACACTTGCTGTTTATTAATGTTTATGAAGAATGTTTATGAAGCTCCTAAGCCGCACGCGCTGGTGGGTACACCCTATTAAAACATAACTAATGGTCCGTGGGGGAATATGGCATAGGCTCTAGGAATAGCAGGGGAGAGTTAATGTTAGCAGAGTTTGCAGAACAGAATAATATGCGAATAACGAATACCTTCTCCCGCAAGCGGGATAGCCGAAAGTGGACGTGGAGGAGCCCGAATGGCGAGACTAGAAATGAAATAGACTTCATACTGTGCGCTAATCCTGGCATCATACAAGATGTGGACGCGTTCGGCAAGGTGCACTGCAGTAACCATAGTATGGTAAGAACAGGAACTAGCCTAGACTTGAGGAGGGAACGGAAGAAACTGGTAGATAAGAAGCCGACCAATGAGTTAGCGGTTAGAGGGAAAATCGAAGAATTCCGGATAAAGCTACAGAACAGGTATTCGGCTTTAACTCAGGAAGAGGACTCTAGTGTTGAAGTAATGAACGACAATCTTATGGGCATCATGAAGGAGTGTGCAATAGAAGTCGGTGGTAACTCCGTTAGACAGGATACCAGTGAGCTATCGCAGGAGATGAAAGATCTGATCAAGAAACGCCAATGTATGAAAGGCTATAACCTTACAGCTAGAACAGAACTGGCAGAACTTTCGAAGTTAATCAACAAGCGTAAGACAGCTGACATAAGGAAGTATAATATGGATAGAATTGAACATGCTCTCAGGAACTAGAAGCCTAAAAGTAGTGAAGAAGAAACTAGGAATAGGCAAGAATAAGATGTACGCGTTAAGAGGTAAAGCTGGCAATATCATTACTAATATGGTTGAGATAGTTCAAGTGGCTGAAGAGTTGTATAGATATTTATACAGCACCAGTGGCACCCACGACGATAATGGAAGAGAAAATAGTCTAGAGGAAATTGAAATCGCACACGTAACGCTGGAAGAAGTAAAGAAAGCCTTGGGAGCTATGCAAAGGGTGAAGGCAGCTAGGGAGGATCAACTAACAGCAGATTTGTTGAAGGTTGGACAGCAGATTGTTCTAGAAAAGCTGGCCACCCTGTATACGCAATGCCTCGTGACTTCGAGCGTACCGGAATCTTGGAAGAATGCTAACATAATTCTAACCCATAAGAAAGGGGATGTCAAAGACTTGAAAAATTATAGACCGATCAGCTTACTGTCCGTTACCTACAAAGTATTTACTAAGGTAATCGCAAATAGAATCAGGAACACCTTAGACTTCCGTCAACCAAAAGACCAGGCAGGGTTCCGTAAAGGCTACTTAACAATAGACCATATTCACACTATCAATCAGGTGATAGAGAAATGTGCGGGATATAACCAACCCTTATATATAGCTTTCATTGATTACGAGAAAGCGCTTGATTCTGTCGACACCTCAGCAGTCATGTATGCATTACGGAATCAGGGTGTAGGCGAGCCGTATGTAAAAATACTGAAAGATATCCATAGCAGCTCCATAGCCACCGTAGGCCTCCATAAAGAAAGCAACAAAATCCCAATAAAGGCGTCAGGCAGGGAGATATGATCTCTCCAACGCTATTCACAGCGTGTTCACAGGAGGTATTCCGAGACCTGGATTGGGAAGAATTGGGGATAAGAGTTAATGGAGAATACCTTAGTAACCTGCGATTCGCTGATGATATTGCCTTGCTTAGTAACTCAGGGGACCAATTGCAATGCATGCTCACCAGTGGCGTAGCCAGAAATTTCGTTCGGGGGGGGGGGCTCAAGTTGAAGCTCGGCCTCCACCCTAAAGGGACGCTGAAACGGTTTTCAATTTCCATGAATTGCTGGGATTGGGAAGAACAGACCTAATAATTTACGGTTCCGAATTTTTTTTCGTTTTGTTAATATAAGGGGCGGAAATCGCTTTCTAAATCACCCGAGCGGACACGCCCCCGTCGCTTCCCGGAGCGCCGGGTGAGGTTGTTGCCAGAGGAGAGAACCGGCGAGAGCGACGTCATGGGCGGAGACCGAGCCAACCGAGCTGCGGACCGGCGTCATAGAGAAAGGAATACAACAAGAGCGGACACTCCCATAGAGCCCAGCGGCCGAATTGACTGCAGCGCGCCAAGCCGTGGATGTTAAAACCTGAAGCACACTTCCGGTGTCGGTTTTGTGCGCGCGCGTTTTGAATACTAGCTCGTGCGCGTCACGCCGGCTCCGTTTTCTGTTTTCTTGCTTTTGCAGCAAATATCTATTTATATATATTTTTTTATTTATTAAATATTTATTTGGAAATCATTTTATTGATAAGTAAAATTGATTGCGAACGATCTGCACAAGGCTCCATTGAATATGTGCCACGTGCAGTTTCATAAAGACGCAAGACACCTTGTGAAATGAGGCAAAATTAACGTAAATTTTATTCTTTGGAAATGCTCGTCGCGGGCTTTTTGTGCGTTCATCCAGCGTTGTGGCACCAGGTAAGCAGCAGCAGTTTCCGCAGGAAGCTCCACCAGACGACGTGAGCTGAAAAAATTACAAGCGTTATTTTGGTATTAACATGCAAGAATAATGCCTGTAGAGGCGAAGCGTGCGAAAGTGGCGAGTGGGCGGCATTACGAACAAAAGCAGTTCGTATTTACACACACGGCGTAGAAAATACCCGACTCATCCCAAGCAATAGCGTACATACCACAAACACATTCTAATTCCAAGCATTCCCTTCTTCCCAATACTTATTTCCTGCACTTTAATAGCACGAATGCGCGGGCAACGGCGCGTTTCGCGAACTTGGCTACAACCGACGCGATAGTACGCTACGAATACGCAGAGGTGGCCACACCACAGGCTCTCAACCTGAGCATGCTGGACGCTCGCAGAATTCCTTCTACTCGCACTCAAGACAAAATGCGTGGGTGCCGTTCAGAAGACAGAATTTTCGAGTTACTAGTTCCTGGCGTTTGAGCTCCTTGGCTTATCTCTTGTGCGTTCTGCAGGCGCAAGCAACGCACTCCCGCGTTATCACTCCTCACGATTGCTCGTCGCGTTTTCGACAAGCGTGGGTACCGAAAGAAGGCTTAAATTGTTACGGGGTCATAAGAATTGCCACAAACTTGTCGCAGTAAGATTCAGTACGCGCCAAACTAACTTTGTCACCACGGCCGAGCTGCCTTTCGCTGCGTCACAACAGGCGCGGCGAGCGGGCCTCATAAGAGTATCGAAAATAATTTTGAACAATGTTGGGCGTCAGAGAAAGAAAAGCGCCATGAACTTTTCAGTGCATTAAAGCGCGAAACCGCGCACCACGGCCGAGCTGATTTTCGCTAACCGAGTCACAGCGCCAGGCGCGCCCACTGCATGCGCTCGAAAGGTAGCCCAAAAAGTAATGAAATTAGTTTCAATAATGTTGGCAGTCAGAGAAAGCGCCAAAACTTGTCGCAGTAAAATTCAGTACACGCGAAACTGCGTCACAGCACCCTGTGCGACTAGCGTGCCCAAAAACTACCGAAATTAGTTAAAATAATATTGGGGCTTATAGGAAGCGTCGCAAACATCTCCCAGTACGATTCTTTAATTCAAATTAACTGCTCCACGACGGCCACGCTGTTTTTCGTTAACTGCGTCACAAGTCTAGCCTAGGTGCCGGGCAGTAAGCCTAATTGCTTGAAGTGCGTCGCAGACTGTCGAACAAAGTTTCTCACCTTGCCGTAGTCCAATAGTGCAGTGCTGCCATGTCGAAGTTCCGAATGAACGCAATAATTCACCGGGAGGCCACCAAACCGGGCTAAATCCCAAAATAGAAAAACAGGCAGACGGGTGCCCGAACAGTCCAACGCGCTCAGATGCGCGGCCGGTCGCTCTCGCTTTGGCGGTGCGTCTGACGAATGACGCAAACATCTGGCTCGTCATTCGCCGGTTCGCCTGTCGCTAGGCAACGGAAGTAAGCCGCAACGTTTAATTTGATTTATACGCAGATATATCTAATTTTTCCGGGAAAGAATAAAAAAATAAAACAATTTCTGTTAATCTCATTTCATTCTTCTTTTTTTCGATGCTCGCGGCCCCAATTCGTCGATGTTAATGCTATAGCATAGAGAAAGAAATTCAACAAGAGGGGACACTCTTCAAAAACTGGCAACAGGAAACACGTCACGCCTAGTGTCAACAACAACCGTCAGTTGACGCGAGCATCAGAAAAAAAAGAATGTGAAATAAACTTCCAGACAACGTTTTATTTTTTTTATTCCTTCCCACTAAAAGTGAAAAAGTTTTGCGTGTAAATGAACTTATACTTTGCAACTTTTTGTTTCGTTGCCTAGCAACAAGCTAGCGGCACGCCAGACGCGCGTGCATACGTCATGCGCCAGACAAGCCGCAGAAGTGAGCGAGGCCGATCGTACGTACGAAGCTCGCGTGCTCGCCGACCCGTCTGTTTTGGATATAGCCCATGTTTTTGGGCTCCCGGCCTTCTCTATGCTTTTCTTGCGTATCGTCTGCATTTCGACACGGCACCACTGCACTACTGGACTACGGCAAGGTGAGAAATTGTGTTTGACAGTGTGCGGCGCATTTTAAGCACATTTAGGCTTAGTTCGAGTGGCGCAGTTAGCGAAAAACAGCTCCGCCGTCCTGGCGCAGTTAATTTGAGTTAATGCCTCGTCCTGGGAGATGTTTGCGGCGCTTTCTATGAGCGCCAACATTACTGTAACTTATTTCGGTAGTTTTGGAGCACGCTTGCCGCACCCGGCTTATTGACGCAGTAAGCGAAAACCGGCTCGGCCGTGTGACGCATTTGCGCGTGTACGTAGTACATGCGTGTACTACGTCGTAGCGCCTAAGACAGACAAGTTTTCGCGCATTCTGTGGCCCCCAACATTATTGTAACTAACGTCGTTATATTTGGGGTAATTTAGAAGCACGGTTGCCGCGCCCGGCTTATTGACGCAGTTAGCGAAAAGCAGCTCGGCTGTGTGCCGCAGTTTCGCGTGCGCTGAATCTTACTGGTAGAAGTTCGTTACGCATTCTCTGACCCGAAAAAGTATTGTAATTTATTTGGTAACTCTTTAGGATATCTTGAGGCTTGCTCGCCGCGCCTGGGGTTGTGAAGGTGTTAGCAAAAAAGCAAGCCGGCCATAGTGAGTTGGTTTTGCGTGTACTGAGTTTTAGTGGGACAAGTTTGTGACGCATTTTATAGCCCTGCAACAACATATACCTTATTTCGGTACTCACGCTTCTCGAAAACGCAACGAGCGATTGCCGAGAGTGATAACACGGGAGTGTTGCATGCGCCGGCAGGACGCGTAAAAGACAACACGGAGGAGCTAAAGAACATTACATTTATGTATTCTGAGCGACTGAAAACAGGCTTTGCACCCACGAGTCTGACTTCAGTGCGATTAGAAGGCATTCTGCGAGCGTGTAACATGGTCTGGCTGAGCCTGTGTTGTAGCCACCTTTGTGTACTTGGCGTACCATCGTGTCGACTGAGGCCAAGTTGCTTTGGGAACGCGCAGTCACCCGTGTATTTGTGCACTTGAAGTGCAGGAAATAATGCCCGGGAAAGGAGGGCTGCTTGAAAATTTTGTAGCATTGTTTGGGAGGAGTCTTTGCTGCGAAATATACGTAAAAGTGAATTTATCTGTAATGCCGCTCATTCACCACTTACGCACGTTTCGCCTCTACACGAAATACTCCTGTTAGGTCAATATACCAAAATGATACATGCTTGTAATTTACTTTCTTTCAGCTGATGGCATCCGGTGGAGCATCGTACGGCAACGACTGCTGCTTACCTGGTGCCACAACTTTGGATGAATGCAGAAGTCCGGAACGAGCATTTCTATAGAGCAAAATAAACATTTCATCATTTCAGAAGGCGTCTTTCGTTTTCTTTATGAAATTGCACCTGACAGATTCGGTGCAGTCTTGTAAAGGTCAATCGCAATCATTTCTACTTAATAATGAAACGATTCCACGCCAAGGCCACGCGAGGCTCAGCAGAAGCGAAAAGAAAAAATGAATGCCGCGCCGAGCAGCGGAGCCGGCGCGGCGTGTACCAAGTGGTGTTCAAAACGCGCGCGCCCAAAACCGAAACCGGAAGGAGTCAACAACATCCGCTTGGTGTGCTACAGTCAATTCGGCCGCTGGGCTCTATGGGAGTGTCCGCTCTTGTTGAAATTTCTTTCTCTATGGCTATAGCGTGACGTGTCTCCTGTTTCCAATTTTCGCCGAGTGTCCGCTCTTGTTCAATCCCGTGCTGACATGTGCTGGCATGCGCTGGCATGCCTCTTTCCGTCCTGCGCTTTACTGAACGACGCTACGAGAGATCTGCCGCCGCCGCCGCTCACGTTTGTTTTGCGATTTTCGTAAACTGTTCTTTCCTTCTGTGCTGCGTGAGTGCCTACAGCCAAGGGCGCCCAACATGCCCTCGTTCTGTGCAGCATTCGGCTGCTCGAACACAGGCGGGCGAGACGATGTGGTGTTTCACAAATTCCCGAAGGACAAGAAGCTTGCAGCGCAGTGCGGTGAGGAGAGATAAGTTCGTGCCGACGCAATCAACTGTGCTGTGCTCGGACCATTTCCGCGACAGTGACTATCATCGGAGCTTGACAACGATGCGGGCAATCGGTATTCCAGTTAAATCGGCGCGACTAAAGCCCGGCGTTGTTCCGTCTATATTCTCCTACAAGAGAAACACCTCGCCACCTCCAAAAGCGGCCTTCGCCAAGAGGAGAAAGCGTGAGGTAAGGGCTTTAATGTGCACACGGGCAATTTTTTACCAGATGATCACCTTAGTGTCGAACAAACGGTCTACGACGAAGCGAGGTGGAGACACAGCCGGGAATATGCACCTACGTGCAAAGTGCTTGCCGTTTTGCCTCTCCGCTTTGTCACGAAACACTGTACTACAGCTGTTTGTTCGGCGCTGTTCTGATACGGTGACATAACTGGCCAGGGGTACGCTTGCGCATTCAGTGATATTTGTTATTCGTCCTACCTCGCGGTGCCCGCAGATTTAGCTGTTCAGCATTCGTGTTCAAATAGCACGACATGAGGCGTTACGGTAATATTTTCATGCTCGCGTTAGAGTAGTTGAACTCGGCGTGTAAAAACTTCGTTCCGTAGATTTATACTTATACGGCTGCTAACACGCTCTTTTAAAAAAAAAAATTCTTTTTGGTATTTTTTTAATTGCAGCCTGTCGCGGCAGCTTCACGTGCATGCTCGCGCGAGCAAACGCCGCTGGCACGCTGCGAATCATAGACGGAAACGCGCGCAGTAATAAATTTTGGTGACCGGACTTCGAGCGTAGCTTCCACAGCGTTGCACCTGAGGTATCGAATGGAGTGTAGGCTTGCCTAGTGACATTCGACGTACGGTTCAGTTATCGTGTTTACCACACGGCGGTGCTAAAACTGCCTAATATCGTTATGTCAACACTAGCATGGAGCACGCATACCGATTCTTGATCGAGCCACACTCGCAATGTCGTCGAACCATAGTATGAATATTGCACATATAATACCTCTGGTCATCTCTGGATGTGTATGATAAGCAACTTCCATGACTGTACCTTGCAGCACTGCATGTGCGCGCTTTGAAAAGTGGCACTTATGTTCGCGATCGTGTATCAACGCTGAAAAAACCACGGTACTTTAGACAAGCAGCGGCAAGGTGCTTGACATCGCGGAATTGCACCCGTGTTTAGAATCTAATGAGAAGTTAGTGCTTCGGCATTCTTCCAGCAGCATGTTCCCAGTGACACTTTAGCGCATTTTTTCTCCCGTCATTGCAACGTGCAGCTACATGAAAAAAAAAAAAACATACGTACCAGCTAAGATATCCAGCGCGCGAGAAGGTGCACACATCGCTCTCGCTGTTGGCACACTCAACATCGTCGTTGCCGCCGTTGCCGCCATCGTTTTCCGTATCGGCTGTGGGTTAAAACATGTACGGGGAAAAATTGGAGGCTTATCAAGGTTAAGCCCAGTGGATGCGTCGCATCCACTGGGCTTCACCTTAGCGTATCCTTAGTGTTTGGAGGCATCTTGACCGCATACACGCCCGGCGCAAAGACGCTGGCGCGGTTGCGGGCACAGAGACTGACGCGACGGCGGGCGCGCGCCGCTTCATCCCTGGCGTGACGTCACATATCACGTGATGCAGCGATGGTGGCGCCGCCGCCGCGTCGCGCGCGACGGCGCGAACCGAAGCGTGGAGGCCTCCGCCGGGCGACGTCCGACGGCGCGATATGAGGCCCCATCTGCAGCCGGTGTGACGTCATCACGTGACGTCACATCATGTGATCTCACTTCAGGGTCAATGGTGGCCACCGCCGGGAGGCGACCGACGGCGCGATATGAGGCCCCATCTGCAGCAGGTGTGACGTCATCACGTGACGTCATGTCACGTGACCTACTTGAAGGTCACTTGAAGGTCAATGGTGGCCACCGCCGGGACGCGACCGACGGCGCGATATGAGGCCCCATCTGCGGCCTGTGTGACGTCATCACGTGACGTCATGTCACGTGACCCCACTTCAGGGTCAATGGTGACCACCGCCGGGCGTCGCGCGAAGGCCCGAAACCTACGTTAATATGCTTCGCATAATACAAGCTGTCGGAGACAGCGAGAACAACTCTTACATCTCAGCTATGAAGCCAGAACAGCAGAACCGCGTGCTACCAGAGAGAAAGGAATGGTGCTACGCTCTGAAACGGAGACATGCGGCGGCGCCGACCGGCGACTACCGCCAACGACGTCACAGCGGCCCCGACCAATCACCGGCAACAGCGGCGTTCGCGCGATGCCCTGAGGCGCTGGTGCGCGTTTTCTTGAAAAAAACAGCCGCTTGCGTTTGTTTCCGCCCTTTTTGAACCAGATATTCGTGTTCAGGGGACTCAAAACTGTAGAATGCCACAGAGAACTCATTTTTTTTCGAAAAGTGTTTCAGCTTCCCTTTAAAAGGAAGCTTTAGCTGAGGTGCTCCAATTTAAATACATGTAGAAGGAGAATTCGTATTTCTCAGCAACCACTTCATCAAATTTGACGAGGTTTGTTGCATTAAAAAAAAAAAAAAACTTATATTCTAGTGACTGTTTGTTTCAAATTTTTCATTAGGTTGTCAATTCGATATTGAAAATTGGCAAAAATCGCAATTTCAGAAACGAAACTATCAAGTTTAATACTCTGTAACTCAACAATGAAAAATGATATCACAATTCGGTGAATTGCATCTAACAGTACATCTACAGCGGAGAAAATTGATGTGTTACACATGAATGTTAAAAAATTTAGTATGTAAATACGGCTTTTGCAGAACCCTTGTACACAACGTAACCAATTCACGTAAGATGCAAATTGACACACCAAATTTGTCCGCTTTGACTGTTATAGTAGATGCCGTTTACACAACCGCGATAACGTTTCTTGATGCAGAGCTATTAGTTTGTAAACGTCGTTCTATTTTTTTCGAACTTTCAATTTTTTCAAAATATTTTGAACAAAATTCAGGCCCTAAATCGAAATTCCGCTTTCAACAGACACTAGAATTCAATTTCCCCTCTCAAATGCAGCAAATTTCATTAACAGCGATCCAGGGGTTATCTTTGAAAAACGTTTCAGCGTTTTACATGTACTTGAATACGCCGCGTTGGAGTTGGGCCCGAGCTAAAGCTTCCTCATAAACAATTTGTCGAGCGATCAAATACATGAATAATAACTACATTGCCATTGCCAAAGAAGCTGCAAACGAATTGTTGAATGCTACGCACTGTCAAAACAAGTCAATTATGTACTTTTTAATAAAAGAATATACTGTTAATATATGTGCCAAAAGTTGTGCCCAAAATAACTGATATCAATGATTCCATGTTGTTTGTCTATTTAATAAGTAAAGAAAACATCACATGATCTTTAGAACTATATCAGTTCGAAACCTGCAAAGCAGTGCATGCCGCTGATATGAACAATGTAAAGGCCATGAAATGAACAAGTTGAGGACAAACATGTTAATGAAACTCTGTCGTTCAAGAACCTTGTTTACATTTTTGTAAACATACAACGACCAGTGAAAAATCTCAATGACGCTGTCATTTGTTCCAATGTATTATGCAGGAGCAGCTGTCATCAGTCGTGTATCGTGAGTAATTGCACCGAAATTATAGTCGTAACAGAGAGCACGTATAAAAAGCAGGAGTTCTGCAAAATATACAAGGACGATTCTAATGAAAGTGAGCCAGTGCAAATATATGGCAAACGGGGTGCTTTATTTAAGAGTAGTCTCCATGAGCATTTAGACATTTGTCCCATTCACTAACGAGTCGCGTGATTCCCGTCTTGGGACTCCTTGGGCTGCTGCTTCAAAAAGTCTGCAACCGACTCTTTCACGCCATCGTCCGGCACAAATCTGGTTCCGTTGAGTTGTTTCTTCAGTTGCCCCAAAATGTGGAGGTCGCAAGGCGACAGGTCTAAGCTGCATGGCGAATGTTGCAGTGCTTCCCACTGCAACATTTTTATGTTACCCACATTAGCCACGTAGGGACGGGCATTGTCGTGGTACAAGATGACCTCATTCGTCAATTTTCCACGTCGTTTGTTCTTCACTGCGACACGCAGCCGATCTGGCGTTTCACGATATCGGAAACAATTGATAGTCTCTCAAGCTTTAGCAAATTGTATCAGTTGTGGCCCCTGAAGATAAAAAAAATGTCAACACCTTTCCGGCGGAAACAACGGCCTTTGCTTTCTTGGGGGTGGTGAATACGAATGTTTCCACTGTAAGCTTTAACGTCATGCATCATGCTCGTAGTAGTGGCAACATGGTTCGTCCCCGATCACAACTGCAGACAAGAAGTCGTCACCCTGACTGTGATACCGGATCAGATGATTCAAGACAGCGCCAAACTTCTCCGTCTTCTGGCGGTGGTTCAAAATCTCGGGCATCCATTGCGCACACAAGAGCCGATAACCGAGATGTTCATGAATTATGGCGTGAACCGAACCGTGACTGATGCTGACGCGCTCTGCCAGTTCATCGATGCTTATCCTCCGTTCTTGTCTTATCAGCTCATCAACCTTTGCATTTTTTGCCGGGGTGATTGCGTGGTGGCTTTGGCCCGGCCTTGGATCGCCTTTGAAATTTCACGTCCTTCTTTGAACCGTTTGTTCAAACGCTTCACAGTGGCCAATGCAATCCAAATTTCAACGTATACGGCAGCCGTACGGCCACTAATTTCTATTTAGGAAACATCTTCAGCTGTCGAGACCTCACGGCACCACGCTGCTCAACTTATACAAGCGTTCATTAGGTCACGCAACCAATGTTCAACCCAGTGTATGAGGGCATTACAGAACACTTATCCTCACACCTGCGTGTCACTTTTATAAACATGAGATGCCTGTGTGCCATGTGCATGCCTCGCAGAAAATGAATGAAACCATTATTGCGCAGGGTGGGTTGGCTCACTTTAATTTGACTAGCCCTCGTACATCAAAAATGCGAAGATACAATGGAATATACAAATTCGGAGATACAGCTTGATATAAGGCAAAAAAGTGTCACCGGAAACAAAGTTCACTGCACATATACACAAAACCTCGCCACAACATATTTAAATATACGTATAAGTCTCCAATAAATCTACATATCTAAGAAAAAAAAACACTTTATACAATGCGTCAAACACGGCAAACAAACATGTTGCGCAATCGCAGATTCACAGAATCCTGGATCCCGCCCCCATTCCCTCCCCGATGTATCGCGCTCGACGGGAGGCGGTACGCTTCCTCCCAGCTTTTTTGCTTGGCGCACACAAGACTGAACCACCATCGTCAGCTCTCTCATGCCAGCCCCCCCCCCCCCCCCTACGCTTTCACTCGCACATACAGCATGCGGCGCGTGGTCACTATGTTATCGCCCTCGGACTTTAACGGGACATGAGGACAACGGCGACGGCAGGAATGCGCCTGGAGTTCGATATAATTGCTATCGCAACAATATAGTAAGAGTATCTGGTAACTGAAGCGTCCGGTGGCCCATTACTTCCTGCAAAAGAAGTAACAAAGTCGACCTTTCACCATGCGCCGCGACAATGTCTTTCTGTCTTTTGTGGGGCGGCAACACGGAATTGAAAAAAAAAACGCAAAGGAAAGCATGTTGGCCACAATCGAATGCCTACTTTGGGCACCTTGTGTGGCTACCGAAGGAATATCGAAAAAAAACGTGAGACGCTTGGTCCACCGAGAACCATACACATACTGCTATGTATCCTGCACCGGCGAGACAAGGTTTTCCAGAGAGATTGCGCTCAAGCGAACGCGGTGCCATCCGTCGAGTCCCCACAGCGATGGCGGCGAGCGACCATTGTTTCTTTGGCTGGTCTGCTGGATAGAAAGAGTCCAAAACTCTGCCAGGTGAAAATCCACTCGTCCAGAGAAAACCACTCGTCCAGAGTGCGCCGCGCTGTAGTCGGGGCAACACCAGAAAAACGCATGCGCTCTGGCTGGCTCTGGCAGCCCGCGGGTGGGGTAGCGAGAACAAAAAAATTGAAGAGGCTCAATGTGTCCTCGCGAATAAAAGTCAAAATAGAAACAATAAATAAGAACGTAGTTACCTTTGCTGGCTTTACTGTCTTGACATAAATTCTTTGGCGTAAGTGAAAAAAAAAATGTTATTTTTTTGTGACATGACGGCACAAATGAACCACCACTGCGCTTCGTCTCATCGGACCTCGCTGCGTGCTTTGTCAATTTGTCTGACAGTGTGTTGATTTCATAGAGTTAGTAGAACAACTCTAGAGGAAAAGCTGGGCCGGAAAAGTGTGAACCTCTAGGGCGCCGCCCTGTTGCTACTGGTCAATGTGGCCAGCGCAATTACTACTGAAAGAGCTGAAAGCAAGTACAGGTCACCTTATGCTTTCTCATCTAAAAACGCATACCTGATGGCTTTATGAAGGTGGTGCGTTAATATAATGTTTACAGAAAGCGATCGCTAAGTCCGTGACTTATGTATATCACGATTTACGCATTCATGCAATAAAGAATGACGCGAATTTCGGTTTCGAATCTGTTTTTTGGATGCGTAGTAGTTTCGTACAGTTTAGGTTTGACATGCGATCGAGCGTCGACATCGGACGCTATGGCACACTCGTGCCTTATGTGCCGCCGAAGCCCCGAAGTGCTCTGGCATATACCTTCACATGTAAGTAAGCGAATGTATCTCCTTGTTGAGAATATCACGCGAGTAGGCAGCTCTTGTGGTGCATCACAATCGTTTGAGAAGCGTCACAACTAGTAGAGCATTTTTCTACATGCGGAGCGGTGTTTTTATTTGCAGGTTTCCCTTCAGTAGGAAATTGCTGGACAGGCGGACCAGCGCACCGGAATTGTACTGGCGAAGCCGCAAGCAACTCAAAGAATCTGTTTAATTGTTGCACTTTGAACAATCATGCTTCTACAAAGGCCACAGCAGAAAAACAGCCTGATGCCGAGTATTTCTGTGCCACGCAGTAATCAAGAGGCGAGTGCCTAATGCGGACGAAATCAAGTGCATCGAGACTTAGAACGACAGAAAGCTTAGCTGGTTGGTAAGGATTCGCTATGCAAAACAGAGGTGAGGCGTGCAGACAGGACACAAGAGTAGAGAAGTGGGCAGCGCTTGTGTGCTTGTAAATACTCTACTCTTGTGTCCTGTCTGCACGCCTCACCTCCGTTTTGCATAACGAGTGCATCAACCCACATATTAATAGCGTAGGCGTTTTATTAACTGTGCAATATTTTCAACACTTCCTTGCATGCCATTTCATGTGGAATATTTTTTCTGGTCACAAATTTGTGCAGCGAATCTATTTGCATGATCGACTCCGGGCCTGTGGGACCGTTCACTTGCACTTGATGCTGAGTCCTTTACATGTATACATAAACTGCAGATATGCACATCAGATCCCTGCGAGCATTTTCAAAATTAAATATTTTAAACAACAGGCACATATGCAATACTGACATAATCTCAAATACCACTAAGCAGCTGGGACACAGTTTTGTTGAGTATACTCGCAGGTAAAATAAGTAGATCATGTGGACAGCTCCAGCTCATTTTCCTTAAATCAGTGTGTGCAAGGGGTATGCAAAGATAATGTTTTTTCTCGCGCACCGATTATTTTGCTGTATAAGCAAGAGAACCCACCACGTTAGTGTAACGTATCTTGTACATCACACTAATATGTGCTTTAATTTACCAAGTGAAATGAGTTACTTTTATGGCTCATTCAGTCATATCACACTTCAAGCTGCATTCATCAATCTTCAGTTGGATTTTGCAAATGTTTAATGAAACATGTTTCCCTTTTATGCATATATGCAATGGCAAGCCCTTCCGTGTGTTCCAAAGGTAAAGTTTAAGCTCTAAATTATAGAAAACATTTCTAGTCAGAAACAAGCAAGAATGGTGAATGCATAGTATCAGAAGCCCAAGGTACAGAAATTACGAGAAGTGTCAAATGATTTTAAGGAAAGAGTCGTATTTGAAAATGCAAGACTCTTTAGTGGAGGTCAAGCAAGTCAATATAGGTAGAATACTCTGCAAAATTATGCGAGTGAGGGGATGTCAAACAATGGGTCAGGAAATGCGTTGTTTTTCTGCAAAACAAAAGCTGATTGACATTACATAAGTCACTTTAGCATCATGAGACTGCTGGTTGATAAATTCAGAAATAAACCAAAAAACAAGACTGCAAAAATAAAAAACAATTTAATGATGCTCTCTCCACACTGGGATAAATAAAAACAAACACATCACATCTAATGTGGACATATCAGACGCCTTGTGAAACACCAAAGAAAAAATTCAGTTTCGAGCTATGGCACTTGCCGCATAGATGTGGGTGGCCTTGAACTAATAGTGATAGTTACCGCTGCATTTAGAAATTGAAAGCATTCATGCAGACAAGGAGAATTCTTTATATTTTTGGCTACCACTTCAAATGCCTCCACCAAGTGTTACAATGCTGCACGCAGCCATACTAAGAATCTCGCAGCAACACCTGCAGGTAAAAAGCAGAAGCAGTCAGAGTGCTGGTGTGTACTGGACACTATGTTTGAAAACTTTTAGGCAAGAAGAGTGCAAGAAGCAGACATAACTGCATTTGTTTCCATAATTCTCCATTTGAATGGCCTTTTCTTTTTGCTTAGACAATGACTACGCCTAGCCACAGCAGCTCCCTCATACAGACTCCGCAAGCCAATAGGCTGTGGAGGCAAATGCAGGTAAGAGGCAAGAAGCAATAGCACTGGTATCGACATTCATCTAATTTCTTTCTTTTAGGCGGCCAGCACACCTCGAACAGCCACTTCGACTGCGAGTGTGTCACCCTAGTCGCCAAGGAAACATTTGAGGGAAAGCGACAGGCAATGTGAATAGCCACTTCTCCATGTAAACGATAATCTTTCTCTCGGATTACTCCTACGCCTCGCCACGCCAGCGCACTTGTGCACAAAGATGCCACGGAGGCACGTGCAGGTCAGAGGCAAGAAGCAGTGGCACTGGTGTCGACATTCACCCAATTTCTTTTTCTTACACTGAGGCAGCCAGCACACCTCGAACAGCCACCTTGACTGCGGGTGTGTCAGTAGATTCCTGTTGATACTTGAACTTTAACTTGATAATAAACTTGAAGGCAAATGGGACGTTGATGCATTGTTTTTTTGAACATTTATTGTACACATACAATATATGTTATACTTTGCAGTGTTACAGAGCGTATTTTGAAGCTTACTCCTATATTTTGCACCTTTAATTACGTATGTGTTGTGTGGCCCTCAATGCAGTTCATGTTGTAGCAGCTGCTTTGTCTGTGTATCGCACATTGGCTTAAGCTCGTGATATCCACATGCTTCTCTCACATATACAAAATAAAGTTCTATGTAGTCCTCAGTGTTACAACAAAAAATGAGAGTAAACAATCCGATCGTGGAATTGTGTTTATTACAGCAATTCCTATGACAGTTATTGACAAGTTGACAACTTGAACTGTTCAATCCGGCCATAGCCTCCTCTATTTTTCAAAAGTAAAGGAGGCTATGATCCGTCATGGCAAGGAATTGTATGTATACATAAAGAAGGGGGGGGGGGGTTATAGGATTAGGGCGGTACGAAAAAATGTACCAACACCGTAACAAAGCGTATCATGCATAAAGTTCATACAACCAACTCTGATGTTACTACGCACGCCAGGCGACGCGAGCTACATTGGCCATGACGCATTCGCGACTGCACCGGATGCTCTGCATATTATTCTCGTTAATCGTGCTCACTGCACCGAGGCAAAAGAAAGATCATGGGCGCAGGTGCCTTTAAAGTATCTCGACCTTGCGAGGCACTGCTGCGCGTGCCAGGGGAGCTGTCCGTGCGAACACTCCCTGGCACACATTTGCCTCGGCGGCCCCAACCTATGTACCGTTCTGCTTCGAGCTTTGATCCCCCCACTGTCCCTTGGGTGCCCTGGAGTTCCTGCGCCGCCTGCTTTATTACAATCTCGGGTGCTCTCCTGAGACTTCCGTTTGTCGGTTACATGTGCCCTACAGCTGGATCAGTACTTATAATAATAAAAAAACCCGATCTATCGCCGCGACGATAGATCGCGAAAGCGGCTTTTGCAACATACCGCGTCCGTGCGAAGAGAATTACGGAACGCCAACGAGGAATCTGACCACAGCTTCAAGCTCGTAACCTCGTCGAGTGACACTTCTGCAACAGGCGTGACCGCTGAAAACCGCATACCGCCGGAAACTTCAACAGGATGATCCCTCGGTTGCATAACTGCCACCTGTACGGCCAACATGGACCACACCCACACCGTCCCGCAACATAGAATAAAGAACCAACTTATAAAGCCCAAACACACGGCTGCACGCACACATCACAACACCACAAGCGAGACGCCATGCTGCTACGCTGCTACGGTTGCCGGATTAAAACTGACTACTGTCACCAATTCTAGCAAGCGTCTCAGGAGCTGGCAACCTCGGCGCGTAGCAACATGGCGGCGCTCTTGCGGTTCCCGATTTCAATGCATGGGCCCTATGGGTAGCTTGTCCTCTAGAGTCAGTATAGTAACTCTATGGTTGATTTGGCTTGCCTCGTTGTATGTTTCGATGTACGACGTTAGAAAAGTCAAGCACCTTTGGCATAATATGTTTATAACTAATTAAACTCAGAAAGTTCCGCAACTTTGGAAATGCCAATGCACCTTTCACATCAATAGTTTATGAGAACTTTATACCCATTAAGTTTCGGAATTGACATCCACGCACTGCGTAGATTCCGCGGCCTCCGCGAGATGCCGTGGCGAGCCCGTTCGCCATCAACACGCCCTTGAAATTTTGTGCTCGGATGGGGCTGCTTGCGTTATGCGACTCCCGGTGCATGGGCGTTGCCGCGAAATCCAGCCCAAGTTCGCAATGTTCGCGGTGAAATGTTTTTTCAAACGTGAAAAAGACATTCTAGACAAAATCGACAGGGATTTCCGACGCCGGGGGTTGCTTTGGTCGGCGGCGCATGGACAGCACAAAAAAATTTCGGAGGGGGGTGCTGAAGCCCCATAGGCCCCCCCCCCCCCCCCCTGGCTACGTCCCTGATGCTCACTGACCTGGAGAGGCAAAGCAGAAGGGTGAGTCTAAAAATCAATCTCCAGAAAACTAAAGTAATGTTTAACAGTCTCGGAAGAGAACAGCAGTTTACGATAGGTAGCGAGGCACTGGACATGGTAAGGGAATACATCTACTTAGGGCAGGTAGTGACCGCGGATCCGGATCATGAGACTGAAATAATCAGAAGAATAAGAATGGGCTGGGGTGTGTTTGGCAGGCATTCTCAGATCATGAACAGCAGGTTGCCATTATCCCTCAAGAGAAAAGTGTATAGCAGCTGTGTCTTACCAGTACTCACGTACGGGGCAGAAACTTGGAGGCTTACGAAAAGGGTTCTACTTAAATTGAGGACGACGCAATGAGCTATAGAAAGAAGAATGATAGGTGTAACGTTAAGGGATAAGAAAAGAGCAGATTGGGTGAGGGAACAAACATGAGTTAATGATATCTTAGTTGAAATCAAGAAAACGAAATGGGCATGGGCAGGACACGTAATGAGGAGGGATGATAACCGACGGTCATTGAGAGTTACAGAATGGATTGCAAGGGAAGGGAAGCGTAGCAGAGGGCGGCAGAAAGTTAGGTGGGCGGATGAGATTAAGAAGTTTGCTGGGACAACATGGCCAATATTAGTACAGGGACGGGGTAGTTGCAGAAGTATGGGTGAGGCCTTTGCCCTGCAATAGGCGTAACCAGGCTGCTGCTGCTGCTGATGATGATGAAAATTGGCGCGCGACATTCCTTCGCAGAGCTACCAACGCGCGGTAAAACAGGAAAGCGCCTATTTTGACGGCGCTTTGCTTCGTCACATATTGCCCCTCGCACATCGCGCCGATCGCTGCGACTCAGCGACGGCGCGACCAATCTGTTGGAATCCAATCGCGGAGGGTCCACGACGTCGCGGCGGTCGCTGAGCGACGAAATTCGCTGTGTCGCTGACTGAAAATCGCGCCATGTGAAACAACCTCCAGGCGCCCGTTCCTGCGTTGAGTGTCGGCGTAACCGAGCCAACGAGCACAGCGAATGATGCAAGATCGAACGCGGAGCGGGCGATGAATGACGCGAGCCGCGTACGGCGGAGACCAATGAGAGCGGCCGTTTTAGTGACTTGCGCGCGAGAAACTGGTGTCATGCGGACCCGCCCTACCGCTCGATGGGTACTCATATCTGATCTCAGCCGGACCGTTCGTTTCGTACTACGTCGGCTCGCGTCAGCTTTTGCTCGCGCTTGTTTGGTTTGCTTGGTTTAGTCTCGTTCGCGTTTGTTTCGATTGTCATGCTTTGCGATTATTTTTTCGATGATGAGTCTAAACATAGGCGTCCTGACGGATACTTCTTGGACACAGTGCACCATATCCGATTCTGCTTCAGGCGATCTCCTGATTAGCGAAATAGTCGCACCACACTTCGTTCCGTTTCGAATGTACCGCACGGGAGGGATTATCGGCGGCAATCAATATATCGCGAAACAAAACACGTGTCGATTTCGCATTAGGAAGTGACATAATGGTAGCCGATTTTCTTACTCCAAGAAGATACGGTACAACCTGGGCCGCAACCGAAGGCGGTACAATGTGTCGCAGCATCTTCGTAGCGTTCAGCTAGGAGGAAAGTACTGGGGAAAGAGAGCCGACCCCGAAGGCGGGGGTGCACTTTTACGCAGTGTCCCAAAGCGTTAGCTGCCACGAGACGACAATGGGACAGACCGACACGCTTATGGTCGTCACGCAAGGAAAGAAGTCAATTCTGTTGGCCGAAAGGAAGCTACAGGGCACACAAGTGATTTAGCTAGTGGTATGTGGGACACGACGTATACGTTCCAGTCGTGTAAAAGAAGTGTAATACTGTCGATCGTCTTTATAACGAAGTGCTTGGAGCCTCCGAATGTGTCACTTCATCGTAAAGGTCGCGTAGCTCAGGCAAGAACACATAATTCCGTTCTATAGACTTGTGCGCGACTGTAGTTGGCGTCGGCGTGAGAGAAGCAGGCGTACGGCTTGAACATCGTGCTGATATGTCTATTACTGGAAGGTTGCCTTTCCCTATATAGCGTACCAACGGTACGATCAACTGCCGTTGGAGCCAAATAATGCGCTCACAAGCCTAGGTGTTATCGCTGATAACTACGGCAGTCACTCTGGCAATCTTTGTACTTTCTCACAAGTACTTCATCATTTGTTGACAAAATCAGAGCAGTCTTCGTGCACAGCTTCGGTAGCTGCAAAATACTTTTAGCTCAACATCTGTCATGCTAAGCCCTTAAGGAGAACAAACGCGATGTTGAAGGTCATATTTGGCAAGAAGGCGCGTTTTGAGAATCCGAAAAAAAAAAAAACAACATCGCCAGAGCATGTGTTCTATCTAACGTGGCTATTTATTCGCAATCACGGCAAGTACCATCGGTGTAAGTATCCGGATAGATTGTGCGTAAGAGCGGCGGATTGGGATACGTACGCGTTTGTAGCAGACAGAGCGTTAGTGCTTGACCTCTATTGATCCGCGGATGAGAAATGATGTAGGCTCTACGGCTCAGATAGTAGTTTTTAGTAATCTCGTCGTAGGTAAAGGGCTTGTCCTTGTTCTTTTGGGAGTCGTCTTCCGATTGGTCGGGGATAGCACGGTGGGCAAGTTCGCACGCAGCCCCGTGAGCCAACTGGTTGAGGTTGGGAGGAGCACCCTTTATCTGACCTTGATGTGCGGGAAACCAATAAATGAAGTGGTGCTTGGTTTCCTTGCCCCAAAGAAGTCTGAGGGCCTGCTTGGAAACGGTGCATTTTCCAAATGTTCTAACTACAGACCTTGAATTGATATAGATCACATCCCGTGAGCTATCCAGCACGGCTAGTGCAATAGCCATTTGTTCAGCAATTTCCGAGCACCTGGTCCGAACTGAGGAAGCATTGGCCATTCTTTGCCGACCATCGACAGTGACGGAAGGGAAAGCCCGACGTCTCTTACAAGAGGCGGCATCCACAAAGCTTACCAGTCCCTGATCACTGTGTATTTGCCTAAGGAGGCTGGTCGCCTTTGCCCTCCTTCTACCGGGATTGTGATCGGGGTGCATACCCGATGGTATGTATTTTATACATTTTTCATACATCGTCGCTGAATTCTTTTGTGATATTCCACTATTTACATGATTAACTACGTGGCAATGTTAACTTGCACAGAAAAATAACATATATGGAACATAAATGCTGGAGCTCCATGTCTTAGGTTACCGCGGTGAGCTCTGCTGGCGGGGCGCATTTGCATCGCAATTTGCGTTAGTTTTCCATTATATGTGTTACCTGGTGGCACGAATGTGGCCTGCTTCGTAGAAGTGGCGACCTTTTTCAAAAGCAGACACACGAAAATGCGTTTTGCGGTACGTAAGGGCTCCGAACCCACCGTGGAACCACTGAAAGCACTGTGAGGCGCTTTTGTCCCGTCGTCTGGTTCACATGCCAATGCCATGGCTTTTGCCGATCGCGGCGCTGTTTGCCAACACGCCGCTGTCACGCGGCCATTGTGGAGAGGGTGAAAGGCAACGAGAGAGTGGCAGTAGGGACATTTCCAGGGCGGACATTTGGGCGCTGTCATGGAGTGAGCAAAAGAAAAGCTCGCGTAAAATGCCCGCTGACGCGACCTTGTAGTCGTAGCAGACGGGCTAAGTGATGTGTTAAACAGAAATAGGGCAGGATTAGCACAGTGCCTGGCGAAGGGGGTAGACGACTTGCGCAATATGTGCCCCCAGGTGCAGATTGTGGTGTGCATGGTGCAGAAGGTGCCTTTATGGGACAGTAACATACAAAGAGTTGTGGCTGCAAATGAGGCTATTTTAGGAGTGAGCCGAGTGAAAGGTTTCTAGGTTGTACAAGTAAGCAGGGAAGTGAGAAGGTATGGTGGTTTTCAACGAGAATGGATCCACTTGAATCACATGCTTGGACGAGAAGTGGGCTGGCGATTTCCTGGTCGCGCAGTTGATTTTTGGGGAGCCCACGGACGCTCAGGAGGCCAGGGTAGGTAGTAATGAAGACGGGCCCTTAGGGGAACCTCAGACTAGCATCGCCGTCAATAACATAAACATGAGGAAAACAAGAGAGGTCGCCATGCAATAGGCTGCATAAACATGCAGGGTGGCAGAAGAAATGAAAAGTGGGTAGAGATACTCGGAAGGAATAGGGGTGTATGCGGTTACAGAAACGGAAGAACTGCCAGGGATCGAGAATTTTGTTTGATGAGGGTCCAACAGAAGTAAGTCGGAAAGAAAAGGAGGGTAAGTCGGAATCCTCATCCATGAGGGAGCCAAATGGAAAAGAGTAAATTTAAAATATCAAGGGCAGCTTGTGTTATCATGCGCAATGAGTGAAAAAAAAAACTTGGCTGGGCGAAACGCATTTTTGGACCGGAAATAATTGCAGAGAGAAGAATCAAGAGCTAGTACAATACCTAAGTGATGATTCGTGAACGACGCCGAAATTATACTATTAGGTGACATGAAGGCCCACATACAGAATCTAGATGTTTATGCCGATAACAAGGGGAGGTCAATGCTAGACCTTTATGTGCAACATAACCTCGTAATCATGAATTCAGGGCCTAAGTGTGAAGGGTAGATCACGTGGGAAGTGGGAAATCGGCAATCGACCACTGATTACTGTCTGATGATAGAAGAAATTCATGATAAGTTGAGAGAAATTGTCATTGTCGAGGAAGGGTATAGCAGCATAGGGAGTGACCATAAACGCATAATTTTGAAAATGGGATATGTAATTGGGAAAGAGAGCAAGGAGTGCAAAATGGCCAGTTCGAATTTGAACGCTGAAAAAAATAACAAATATAGCCACAAGAGTCGAGGAAGAAGTTAGCAAATGGCCAAGCAACGAGGGTGAGCTTCCATATAAAAGTGTAATAACGACAGAAATACGGAAAGAGAAGCAACATGCTCGTTGGAATGGAGAAAAATAAACCGAAGAGCTGGTGGAAGATGGAGATACTAGAAGCGATCGGCGAACGACAGAAAGCATCCCGAGAGCACAGGCAAGCAAAAAAAAAAAAAAAATGCGCTGTTGCCGTAGGATGAGTAGCCGGAAAGTGGGAAATATACCGTGAGACAAAATATATGGTTCTGATTGAAGCAAAAATACTGGTTGAAGCGAAA
The DNA here is from genome assembly GCF_050947875.1 of Dermacentor variabilis. NCBI lineage: Eukaryota > Metazoa > Arthropoda > Arachnida > Ixodida > Ixodidae > Dermacentor > Dermacentor variabilis. The sequence continues at coordinate 83,086,043 of NC_134577.1, read as the reverse complement.
ATAAAAGGTGAAAGTGAACGTTGATTGTCAGAAATACGTGAGAAAAATAGGGCCGCACATAGAATACTTTCGAACCACGTAATATATTTAGGCAGAATTTCTGGAACAATAGAACAACATATATTTGACAAAGATGGAAACAAACTGGAAGGGGACGTGGCGTTAAATTACATACGAAAAATAATAGCCGGATCTGTCCAAGGCGATGATGAGGTTGTATTCGTAAAAAAAAAGAGTATGAAACAGAGCCAGATGGAACGGAGCTGGTGCTGACAAATTTCAACTGGAAGAAAGCCGAAGAGAAAATTCCTAAGGGCACAGTTACAGGGCTAGACGAGGTTCCCGTTAGGCTGATTAATCAAATAGAACCAAAAAGTACAGAAGTTTTGCTGAAGGCATAGAAGAAACCTTAAAAGTTAGACGAATACCAGACAGTTGGTGACAAAGTAGAGTGAATTTAATTTGTAAAGTTAATGGGGAAAATGACTCAATTGACTCATATAGACCGCTGACCATTACATCGGTAATATACAGATTAGAAATGCGGGCGGTTAGATTAAAGCTGCAAGTATGGTTAGAGAATAATGGCATATTTGGAAAACTTCAGAATGGCTTTAGAATCGGCAGGCGTCTGGATGATATCTTATTTCTCCTTACTCAGTGCATTGAAATATATAGAAAAGAAAGGAGTCCGCTATTTTTAGACGTTACCGGAGCGTGTGACAACGTAATCCGCAACATATTGTGGGATATTCTGGAATGGGAGGGCTTAGGCAATGACTGTATACAGATTTTGGTAGAGATTTACCTAGAAAATACAATTTGCGTTGAATGGGAAGGGATCAGGAGCGAGCAGAAAGTCAACATCAACAAGGGACTGAGGATAATAATAATAATATTTGGGGTTTTACGTGCCAAAACCACTTTCTGATTATGAGGCACGCCGTAGTGGAGGACTCCGGAAATTTTGACCACCTGGGGTTCTTTAACGTGCACCTAAATCTAAGCACACGGGTGTTTTCGCATTTCGCCCCCATCGAAATGCGGCCGCCGTGGCCGGGATACGATCCCGCGACCTCGTGCTCAGCAGCCCAACACCATAGCCACTGAGCAACCACGGCGGGTAAGGGACTGAGGAAGGGGTTCCCTTTATCCCCACTGCTGTTTATGATGTACATGGCGAGGATGGAGAGGGAGCTAGAGGGAAGTAAATCGGGTTTAATCTCTCGTGCAGACAGGCGGGTACAGCAGTAGATCAGCAGTTTCCTGGTTTATTTTATGCGGACGACATTGTGTTGCTAGCTATCAAGTGAAGTGATTTGCAATGTTTGACTGGAATTTGTGGACAGGACAGGACAGGACAGGACAGGACAGGACAGGAGAAATTAAATCTGTAATTTAGCGTTTAAAATATCACGCATTATGGTATTTAATTAAACCAGTGAAGAGACAGTGTCAGACAGACAGTGCCCATACTTGAGGAGGCTGTCGCGAAATATATTGAACGGCCTCTCTGATTGCCACTAGTTCCGTAGATGCTGTAGTCGTCTTGTTACACAGACGAAACCGTCGAATGACTTGATGCGCAGGCACGACGAAAGCCGCACCAGACGCATAGGACGAGACCAGTCCGTCTGTGTACACATTGACCGAGGAGTCATATTCTTTCGACATATATTGAAGTGTTAAATGTATGAGGCCGACGGTAGGTATTCAGAATTTCTTTAGAAATTCCGGAAATAGATAGACGTACCCGTATTTTGGACATTACCCATGGGGGCATACGTGGAAGGTCAGCAGGAGCAAAGTATGATGGTATGTCAGAGTCCTGGCATTTAATGGCTCTTGAAGAAGTGGAGTCCGGCCGCATGTCGGGAAGTGTCGATAAGGGGTGGCGTCCATGACGGCACATCAGTCGCAGGAGTACTCGAAGAGGTTCGCATCGCAGGTAAAGGGATGGCGAGCCTCCTCAATTGTTCCGTGGGTTGAGGTGCATTGTGGAACCCCGAGACATGTATTCAGCATCTGTGCCTGGGCACTTTCCAGCGTACGCAAACATGACGGGCTCATACTTGATAAAACTGGCAGGCTGTACCGAATGTATCCGACGTAGAGAGCCTGGTACAGCCGGAGTAGCGAATGCTCAGATGGACCCCACTTTATACCGGCCAGAAAGCCAAAAACTTGAGCAAGCCCAGCTAATTTTTTCTTTAACATTGCCACATGTTTCGACCATGAAACACCGCGGTCAATGACAACACCGAGGTATTTGTGGTGGGTGACATATGGGATGGCATTTCCATTGATCATAATGGGATACCAACGCATAAGCTTCCGTGTGAACGCTATCGCAGTGCACTTGTCTGGGGCCAGTTCCAGTCCTTGGCACTGCAGGTACTGAGACGTTAAAGAAACAGCTCGCTGCAATCTGGCACGAATTTGCGGTCGCGTGACTGCGGATGCCCATATGCATATGTCGTCTGCGCAGGTACTGATGCGTACTGTATCAGGAATTATTTCCGCAAGGCCAATAAGGGCAACATTGAAAAGAGTCGGGCTGAGGACTCCTCCTTGAGGCACTCCACGGACCACAGCATGTCTTGTCGTTTCGCCATCATTCGTGGACATGAAGACTGTACGACCATCTAGGTAATTTTCAATCCACATTCAGTAATTTAGCGCTCAGTAATAATATTAATAAGGAAATAGCTGGTAACATACAGGAATTCTATAGCATTAACGAGAGGGTGGCAGGTCTTGTTGTGAAGCTTAATAAGAGGTACAAATTGAAGGTGGTACAAGTCTATGCCCCTACATGCAGTCATGATGACCAGGAAGTCGAAAGCTTTTATGAAGACGTGGAATCGGCGATGGGTAAAGTCAAAACAAAATACACTATACTGATGGGCGACTTCAATGCCAGGGTAGGCAAGAAGCAGGCTGGAGACAAGTCAGTGGGGGAATATGGCATAGGTTCTAGGAATAGCAGAGGAGAATTATTAGTAGAGTTTGCAGAACAGAATCATATGCGGATAATGAACACCTTTTTCCGCAAGCGGGTTAGTCGAAAGTGGACGCGGAGGAGCCCGAATGGTGAGACTAGAAATGAAATCGACTTCATACTCTGCGCGAACCCTGGCATCATACAAGATGTAGACGTGCTCGGCAAGGTACGCTGCAGTGACCATAGGATGGTAAGAACTCGAATTAGCCTAGACTTGAGGAGGGAACGGAAGAAACTGGTACACAAGAAGCCAATCAATGAGTTAGCGGTAAGAGGGAAACTAGAGGAATTCCGGATCAAGCTACAGAACAGGTATTCGGCTTTAACTCAGGAAGAGGACCTTAGTGTTGAAGCAATGAACGACTATCTCATGGGCACCATTAAGGAGTGCGCAATAGAAGTCGGTGGTAACGCCGTTAGACAGGAAACCAGTAAGCTATCGCAGGAGACGAAAGATCTGATCAAGAAACGCCAATGTATGAAAGCCTCTAACCCTACAGCTAGAATAGAACTGGCAGAACTTTCTAAGTTAATCAACAAGCGTAAGACAGCGGACATCAGGAACTATAATATGGATAGAATTGAACAGGATCTCAGGAACGGAGGAAGCCTAAAAACAGTGAAGAAGAAACTAGGAATAGGCAAGAATCAGATGTGTGCGTTAAGAGACAAAGCCGGCAATATCGTTACTAATATGGATGAGATAGTTCAAGTGGCTGAGGAGTTCTATAGAGATTTATACAGTACCAGTGGCACCCACGACGATAGTGGAAGAGAGAATAGCCTAGAGGAATTCGAAATCCCACAGGTAATGCCAGAAGAAGTAAAGAAAGCCTTAGGAGCTATGCAAAGGGGGAAGGCAGCTGGGGAGGATCAGGTAACAGCAGATTTGTTGAAGGATGGTGGTCAGATTGCTCTAGAGAAACTGGCCACCCTGTATACGCAATGCCTCATAACCTCGAGCGTACCGGAATCTTGGAAGAACGCTAACATATTCCTAATCCATAAGAAAGGGGACGCCAAAGACTTGAAAAATTATAGACCGATCAGCTTACTGTCCGTTGCCTACAAAGTATTTACTAAGGTAATCGCAAAGAGAATCAGGAACACCTTATACTTCTGTCAACCAAAGGACCAGGCAGGATTCCGTAAAGGCTACTCAACAATAGACCATATTCACACTATCAATCAAGTGATAGAGAAATGTGCAGAATATAACCAACCCTTATATATAGCTTTCATTGATTACGAGAAAGCGCTTGATTCTGTCGACACCTCAGCAGTCATGTATGCATTACGGAATCAGGGTGTAGGCGAGCCGTATGTAAAAATACTGAAAGATATCCATAGCAGCTCCATAGCCACCGTAGTCCTCCACAAAGAAAGCAACAAAATCCCTATAAAGAAAGGCGTCAGACAGGGAGATACGATATCTCCAATGCTATTCACAGCATGTTTACAGGAGGTATTCAGAGACCTGGAGTGGGAAGAATTGGGGATAAAAGTTGATGGAGAATACCTTAGCAACTTGCGATTCGCTGATGATATTGCCTTGCTTAGTAACTCAGGAGACCAATTGCAATGCATGCTCACTGACCTGGAGAGGCAAAGCAGAAGGGTGGGTCTGAAAATTAATCTGCAGAAAACTAAAGTATTGTTTAACAGGCTCGGAAGAGAACAGCAGTTTACGATAGGTAGCGAAGCACTGGAAGGGGTAAAGGAATACATCTACTTAGGGCAGGTAGTGACCACGGATCCGGATCATGAGACTGAAATAACCAGAAGAATAAGAATGGGCTGGGGTGCGTTTGGCAGGCATTCTCAAATCATGAACAGCAGGTTGCCACTATCCCTCAAAAGGAAAGTGTATAACAGCTGTGTGTTACCAGCACTCACATATGGGGCACAAACCTGGAGGCTTACGAAAAGGGTTCTGCTGAAATTGAGGACGACGCAACGAGCTATGGAAAGAAGAATGATGGGTGTGACGTTAAGGGATAAGAAAAGAGCAGATTGGGTGAGGCAACAAACGCGGGTAAACGACATCTTAGTTGAGATCAAGAAAAAGAAATGGGCATGGGCCGGACATGTAATGAGGAGGGAAGATAACCGATGGTCACTAAGGGTTACGGACTGGATTCCAAGGGAAGGGATGCGTAGCAGGGGGCGACAGAAAGTTAGGTGGGCGGATGACATTAAGACGTTTGCAGGGACAACATGGCCACAATTAGTACATGACCGGGGTAGTTGGAGAAGTATGGGAGAGGCCTTTGCCCTGCAGTGGGCGTAACTAGGCTGATGATAATGATGATGAATACAAATTACTGAGCGCACCAAGAATGGCTTCGTGCAGTACATTGTCATAGGCTCCTTTTATGTCTGAGAAAACTGTTTCTACAAGTCGGTGTTGCCTTTTCTCTTGTTCGATCGTGGACACGAGATCAATGACCCCATCTATTGCAGACCAGCCACGTCTAAATCCGGTCATCATTTCAGGATAAAGCTCATTCTTTTCCATGAACCATTCTAATCTAGTGAGCACCATCCGTTCTATCACCTTACCGGCACAGCTAGCTAAAGCTACTGGCCGGTAAGATAACTCGTAAGGCGATTTTCCTGGCTTTAGGAGGGCCACCAAACGGCTGGTTTTCCACTGCTTCGGGACTGTACTGGATGACCATGTGGCGTTATAGTACGACAGCAGGACTTTCTGACCTTCCACACCAAGGTGGCACAGAGCAGCACATGAAATACCGTCAGGTCCAGGTGCAGAAGATCGTCTCGAAGCAGCAAGTGCAGCTTCCAATACCGGCATCGTGAAAGGAAGGTCCAGACGAGCATCTTTAAGAGGTGGCACGGGTGGATCCAATGTTGGACATGTTGAAATATCGGTACGGATGACTCTCTTCGGCAACCTGCACTTCCGTCAGAGATCGGTGAAGTGCTAGAGTACGGAAAGGATTTTTTTGCTGAGGAGGGGCACGAAGGCTTTGTACTATCTGCCAGATCCTCGAAAGTGGCTTTCGAGGATGCAGAGACGAACAGAAGGTCCTCCACGGTTGTTTTCCTATTTTGTGAAGGTGACGCCGTATTTTTCGTTGAGCTGGTCGACATAAGACAAGGTCTAGAGACAATTGAGTTCGCCTAACCTTCCTTTCCGCTCTACGACGGATCGCGCGGAGCCGTTCATATTCAATATCAATCGCCGTTCTGGATGTAGGTGCACTGATAAACTTAGTTGTCTTCTGCACTGACGATACATTAATGTCTCCTATATCAGATGGTGAAGTGATGTCTCCGCAATACTCTTCGACACATGTAGAGAATGTGGACCAATCAGTGCAGCGTACAGCAGATGCAGCTGATTGCACAAACCACTTCATCTGCACATATGTTGGTATATGATCGCTCCCATGAGTTTCTATGTGCAAGCACCAGCTGACTGAGGGCAGGAGGCTCTGAGATACGATAGTGAGGTCTAGGCAATTTCTGTAACGAGTGCCGTGGATGTAAGTTGGAGACCCATCGTTGATGACAGACCTTCAGTGTCTATGAAGTCTATGAAGTTCCTACTCCGACAGTTCATTGCGGCACTTCCCCAGTAAGGATGATGAGCATTGAAGTCTCCAATAACATGAGGGCCTGGAGAACCTTGTAACACATTGGATAGGTAGGAGGGGTCGTCTTTGTCTAGGAAGTATGTAGGCGCCGATGATCGAAAACACATGTAGTATATGTTTTAGTGTCACACACACGTATTCATTGCTGCCATGTGGAGTGATCGTGTGACGAAGAAACGTCATGTCACTGCGTATACGCATTAACACTTTGCTCATGTGTACATCTTCATGTGAGCAGAGCTTAACGTATCCGGAAAGGCGAAATTCCGACGTGAGATTTGGCTCGCATATCACGATCACTGGGAAGCAGTATTTCAAAACCCGTTGCCTAAAGTCAGACGTGCGACCGCATAGACCTCGAGCATTCCAATGCATTATAACAGAGTGATGCATCTTCTGTTCCATGTCTAGTGTTTTATCGTGAGAGCCATGATTGCAACCTTATTTTAGAGCCGCTAATAGCGGCTCCATAGCATCTGACACCTTCACGACCGATAGTGCAGTTGGCGTTGCCAACCCGGAGAGTAATATATGCATAGTGTTTACTAGCTGTTTAGCATGACTATCAAATTTTCATTTCCAAGCCTTTCATTACCCTATCTCCACCTGAAGCCCTTTGTGGTAACGATGGCCACTCTACAGCCGAAGAAGTTGGACGCACGTTGAATGACGCTTCCTTCCTTGACGGGCGAGGAGATACTGGGGGAGGCGCATCTTCTGTGCGCCGGCCTTGCTCCCTCTGTGGCACGTTATGCATCCAGGTACTCAAAGGAAGGGCTTCTTTCTCCCAAGACTTGCTCTGGGAGCGGCGACGCCTTTGCTGAAACCGGCGCCTTTTCTTGCGGACGGAATCGGCAGCCTCCTTGTGTGCGGAGTTCTCTCTCACCATTTCTTTCAGAATTTGTCTCTCCTCTGCCATTTTGGGGCAGTCCTTGGATGTCGCTTCATGGGTTCGGGAGTAATTTTCACATTTCATGGCGTCAGTCTCACAGGAGTCTACCTGATAAGCACCACCACATCTTCGGCATGACGTAGAGAGAGAGAAAGAGAGAGAGACAATCAACTTTCATTCAGCTCTTAGTAAAGGTTGGTGCGCACTGGCACGAGACGGGGTGGAACCTTCTTCTCAGACCAAATATGCGTCCAGCAGTTTTTGGCCCCTATCCACCAGCGCGAGCTGGGTCGGTAGGTCAGGGCTGGACAACAAGGTGTCCCATTGCTCGGGGGGGGGGGGGCTGGGGAGGGTAGGGATGGGGGGGTTCTTGAGTTCAGTGCACTCTGCAAGGATGTGTGCTAGAGTGCCTTCTGATCGTGTGCAAACTGTCATGAAGTGTCACGCTCTGTTGGGAACATCTTGTGCAATAGCACGGGATGCGCTAGCAACCCCGCTTGCGTGCGTCGTATGACCGTTTGCTGCCTTCGGCTGAGTTGCGGATGCGGACGGGGAAGCCTACATCTGCCGCTTCTGTACATTTGGCTGATGTCTTTGTAATTTGTCATGGGGTGCGGTAGCTCTAGCTTGTCCTCGGCCCGGATTGACAGTTCTCGGGCATAGTGGTCGGCGAGTGCGTTGCCTTCTCCTTGCGAGTGAGCCGGGACCCACACGAGCTGAAAGGCCCGCCCCAGTGATTTGCGTTTGGTGAGGATCGCTGGTGCCGCGGGAGAGATGTTCCCCTTGCGGTAGCTTGCGTAGGTGGTCTCGGAGTTTGTGACCATGGTCGTCACTCCCGGTTGTGCGAGTGAGAGGGCCACGGCCTTTTCTTCTGCTTCGGCTGTATTCGTCGTCCATATCGACGAGCATGTGACCAGTTTATCGATGGTGATGACGACCGCCGTTGCTCTGGTGCCGTGCTTGGGAAGTGAGGCATCCACGTAGAGAACCTCGGGGTGCTCTTCCATCTGTCGAGCCAGTGCCTTGGCCGGTGCAGAGCGTCTCTCGTCGTTCGTCCCCGGCTGCGTGTTCCGGGGGAGGGGCTTGGTCTTAATAATGTCTCCACATTGTGGGGAGCGGCTCCGTGGTTGGTTGATGTTCAATTGGCTATCCTATCTTGCGTAGGACGGCCCGGACGTGCTCTGTCCGGCTCAGCCTTACTCTGTGGTGAGATAGGTGTGCTTCCATCAGCTTTTCCACCATGTTGTGGGCACCCATGTCCAGCAGCTTCTGCGTTGGCGAGTAGATTGGGATGCGCATGGCGAGCTTCACTGCTGTCCTTATCTTTGTGTCTAGCGTCTCGCGGTTCACCTTCGTAAGCTGGAGGTACGGGGCGGAGTACGTTACGCGTGACACGACGAATGCCTGTACCAGGCGCAGTGCGTCTTCTTCTTTGATCCCTCTGTCCCGGTTGGTGACTCTCCGGATCATGCTCAGGACCTCCTCTGATGTGATCTTCATTTTATTGACGGCTGCGTGCGCTTTGGCGTCGCTGCGCAACAGCAGGCCCAGTATCCGGATCTGCTGTGTTGGCTTGATCTCTGTGCCGTCGATGGTGATAATTATGTTCGGCGGTGGCTCTTTCTTTTGTCTTCCGGGCTGTACCATGAGCATCTCCGATTTCTGTGGAGTGCCGCTCAGGCCGCAGATCGTGGCATACTCGTGGATGGTCGTTGCCGCTCTCTGCAGGGCTTCCTCCGCCCAGGCATCGGACCCCGCGCGGTTACTCCACACCGTTATATCATCGGCAAAGAACGCGTGGTCCACGCCTTCGATCTGATTGAGTAGTTCGGGCAGGGGCAGGAGGGCCAGGTTGAAAAGCAGAGGCGACAGGACTGACCCCTGTGGGGTACCCCTGCCTCCGAGCTCCACAGGCTCCGGACCGTTCCTTTCCTATCCAGATAGTCGCCGTTCTATTGGTTAGGAAATCTTTAATATAGCCGTAGGTCTTGCGGCCACACCCCGTCTTGCACAGGTTTTCGAGCACGCTGGCGTGGGACACGTTGTCGAAGGCCCCTTTGAGGTCCAAAGCCAGTATACCCCGGGGCGTGTGCCTCGTTGCTCTCTTAATCACTAGTTTGTGTAAATGGATCAGGGCGTCTTGGGTGATCAGGTGCTGGCGGAATTCATACATGGTCGCGGGCATCTGACTCGTCTCGTCCAGGTGTTCTTGAAGTCTTCTGATAACCATGCGTTCCATGACCTTGCCCTCAGAGGACGTGAGGGAGTTCGGGCGCATGTTCTCGATCGTGAGAGGTTTGCCGGGTTTCGGTATGAACCGTACCTCGGCCCCTTTCCATTCTGCGGGCACCTTCGAGCTTTCCAGGTTCTGTTGATGTGACCCAGGAGCCCGCGTCCCGCCGCATCGCTCAAGTTGTTGAGCAGCTTGTATGTAATGGCGTCCGTTCCGGGTGCGCTGGTCTTATTACTTTCGTCTATGGCTGTTAATAATTCCGGGATGGTGAACGGTTCAACCAATGCTGGATTTGCCAGTCCCCCGTACTCCTCCGGTATCGGAAATTGCCCTCTCTCCGTCTTGAGGTAGATCGCCTTGAGGTCTTTAATGAGCCTTCTGCCGTTGCCATTGTAAGCGTTCAGAACGTTGGTGAGGTTGCGGTTTGTTGCGGTCTTGCTGCTCAACGGGTCGATCACGTGTCTGAGCAGGCACCAGGTCTTGCGCGCCGACAGCTTGCCCTGCTGCCCGTCGCACGTACTCATCCAGTTCTTTCGGCACAGCTTGGTTGCATATTCAGCGATCTGTTCGTTGAGTATCGCGACGTGTTTGACGAGCTCCTTGTTTCGACGTTGACGCTTCCATCTTCGCGTGAGCGAGTGCCGCGCCGCCCACATGTGTGCTAGCTTGGCGTCGACGAAGAGCGTCTGCATCGTTGTCACTTCTTGAGTAAATCTGTCGAGCGCGACCTTTTGTTGTCGCGCCCATTCTGCGTAAGTTTAAGATCTGCCGTCCTCCGCGTTTTCTCCGGAGGTCTCGTTTTCTTCGTCCGTGTGCTTGCGCATTCGGTCCCAGTCGGTGATCCGGACTTTGCCGAGGGCCGCCCGGAACCTTGGTCCCTTGATCGTTATGCTTATAATGCTGTGGTCGGAGCCCAGGTCTACGTCTTCGTTCCGCCAGGCCACTTATAGGGAGCCCGCCATGCACAACAGCTAGGTCCGGTGTGGTGTCCCTGTTGACGCTGTTTCCCTTTCGGGTGACGACGCCTGGTTCATTGGCCCAGTTTGAAACACTTGTGGCACCGTATCGGTCGTGGCACATATGGACGCACTGAGTGCCGCACATAACCTACTTTGATCGATGCTGGCAAGCAGTCTGACTCGAACACCAACTTGATGCACCGGGAGCGGCCGAATCGGTGGATGTCGAGGATTCGCACTGTCCACGATAGAAGAGATCGCAGGTCTTCATCCTTGATGTCAATGTCCATATATGATACAATACCAGTGCAGGTATCGTAGCCGTACGCTAGGAATGAGCGAACTAGGATGTTGCCAACCACTTGAATGGCTTTCAAAGCCTCCAATACTGCCTGAGAACTCGCGTCCACCGCCAGAATGTTCTTCCGAGCATTAATGCGGATCTCTCTCACATGTCCTGAGGCTATTCGATCGAAGTATTTGGTCAGCGATTTTCTGTTCAAGGAATTCAAATTCGTTCCTGCCATAGTTGAGGTGTAGCCCACGCAGAAGACCCGTTCGTCACATCTGCTGTTATGAGTACAGTCCCTGCCTGCTGACGTCCGGCGAAGCTTGCGCTTCAAGTGGTGCGATTGGAATAGCGTATAATCACTGTCCGATTCCATCTCTGCCGCTGTTGAGCTGTCAGATGAATCAGGAAGCCCATAGTCGGTGATGTCGCGGTTTCCCACGGAGAGGGCTACGCCGCGGGACTCGCCTTGTCAGGAGGGCGAGGAGGTCCTCCGTCCCCCATTCCGGAGGACGACGTCTTCGAGGAAGCTCCTGATATCCAGAAGTCGCACAACTTTGAAGAACCACAGAACAAGGACTTTCGTTACGCACTTCTTCGTCTTCTTCCAAGTGTCAACTCAAAGGAAAGCTTATTACTTTCCGAAGCGAGCTCAGGATCCTTTAGAAGACGCACCTGTAAAGCGACACACAACAAGAAAGAAGAAGCATGTGCTTGCTGTGGTAAAGCTAAGGAAACGATGGAGCATGTTTTATTAGAAAGTGAAGATAGCTACCCAGCGGTCGATTTAGGCACCCCTGGCCTCCTTGAAGCCCTTGGCTTCAGCGAGAGCAGGGGAAAATTGAAATAGGCGATTGAAAGATTGACAGAAGAAAAGTAGGGGAACGATCAACAACGGATGCGAACAAAAACAAATTTCCCAATCAGGATTCAGAAAGT